>NC_056726.1:934248801-934296301 GCF_019279795.1 Protopterus annectens
ATATGTTGTTCAAAGGAGAGTCTATCACTGATAGTAATTCCTAGAAGTTTTGCGTGTTGTACCTGTTCGATTACTGTTTTGTTACGGGAGAAAATCTTAAATTCTGTAGATGGAGGTTTTGATGAAAATATTAATAGTTTAGTTTTTTTGGAGTTCAGCATTACTTGGGCATCATTTATTTATTTTTATTTATTTATTTTACATTTGTTGACAGGGAGAGTCCAACTGGATTACAAGTCCAATTTCAGTGGAGGCCCAGGGAGAAAAGCTCCAAGAGAACAATTTTTTACAAAACATAGCTTTAAGGACAGACTTTTGACATACAATTTCCATAGAAGAGACTTTGACATACATATTAACTAACAGAAAGGATACATTCATTCTCTACAACATAATATTAAATTTTAGAAGATATTCCTAAGTTTAGGATTCCTGTGATAGATTTACTATCAGAGTAAAAGCAGAGAGATGTAGAATAAGGCTCTGAGAGAGCAGATGATGCTCGCTATAGTTGAGAAGGATAACATATTGATTTAATATATGTCTTCGTCTGGTTTTAGTTGAGAAGGATAACAAATTGATTTACAATATGTCTTCTCCTGGCTTTAGTTGCTTATGGAAAGCACAACATTGCTGGGGCAGTTTCCCTAACTCCTGGAGAGATGGGATGAGCAGTAGATTAACAGTCCTAAGTGGGTACAGTACTATGATTGGTTGGCTTAGCAGAGTTACGTAAGTTAGGCGAAGTGTTCTAATGAGACATTAGCCAGGGGGGATACAGAAGCACAGTTGATTGGTCAAAAAGTGAGTTTTAACAAGTTTCTTGAACTGTGATGGGGATTTGTTGTCAGTTATGTGGGCAGGAAGGGATTTCCAGGTTTTTGCTATACAGTGGGCGTAGACAGACTTACCAGCTTCATTGTTATATTTGGTTATTTTGAGGAGGTTTTGTGTGCTAGACCTCAAGGGCCTGGCAGTTGTATAGGGTTGTAAAAGATTTTGTAGGGCTGGGGTGTTTTTAGAATTATGTATTATTTTGTGGGCTAGTGATAGTTGCTTGAGTTGAAGTAGTAGTGGCAGTTCTGGCCAATTGAGCTTTTTAGGCATTCACTGTGATGTGTTCTGATGGGAGAGTTTGTAGCAAATTTGGCTATCTTATTATAACAACTACCAAGTTTGTTTAGGTCAGATTTGCAGGGATTTGTAAGCATGGGGGAGGCATAAAGTAGGGTGGATAGTAGGTGAGTCCTCACTATTGTAGTTTTGGGGTGGTCAGTAAGGAATTTTTTATTGCGATACAGTAGGCCAAGTTTTTTATGTACTTTTTTTATGGTTATAGAAATATGTAGGTTAAATCTAAGGTGATATCTGTTTCAACCCCTAAGAGTTTGGTATGATTTGTGGGGGTGATTGTGGTCTTGTTAAAGGAGGAGATGAAGAAAGAATCAGTGGGAGGTGTGGCTCTGTGGGAGCTAAAGAGTACTAGCTTTGTTTTACTTGGGTTCAGAATGAGCCTTTGGTTTGTAATCCAAGTTTCTGCTAGGGAAAAGCATTCTTGTGTTAGGGAGTGAAGGATGTCAATTGATTTGGCTGCGCATATTATGGTGATATAATCTACATTTTGCACTATTGAGGCTTTAGGAATACTGTTTGGGAGCTGATTGGTGAAGAGGGTAAAAAGAAGTGGCCCCAGGATGGAGCCTTGGGGTACTCCTAGGGAGACTGGTAAGGAGGGGAAGAGTTGATTTTGCCACATAACAGCTTGTTTCCTTCCCTCTAGGTAGGTTTTGAACCAGGAGATGGCAGGGGTAGTAAGGTTTAGAGTTGCTAGTGAAAGAAGGAGTTTATTGTGGTTAACCATATTTAATGCTTTGGACAAGTCAAGGAATGTGGCAGATACAAGGAGCCCATTGTTTCTGTGAGTATTGACAATGTTGGTGAATTCTGTTAGTGTGGTGGTGCTATGGAAGGGTCTAAAGCCAGGTTGTTGTGTTGCTATTAAATTATCTTCTAGGAGATATTTCATTAGTTGCTTGTGTATTACGCTATCTAAAATTTTAGATAAAGGGGGGAGTATGGCTATAGGGCAGTAGTTATTGAGTTCCAGGGAGGTCCCCCCTTTATGTAGAGGGATGATATGTGATATTTTCCATAGCTTGGATACTATACACATGGAGATGGATCTGTTAATTAGGATGGAGGTGGATATGATATGGCTTCTGCAGCCAGGTGGAGGTAATCAGTGGGTAATTTATCTGCGGCTAGAGACTTTAGCCAGGTTTCTATGGAGGAGAATGTATCTTGGGTGATTTTCTGGAGGTTAGTGAAATAATTGGAGGAAGAGATGATGGTTGAATTATCTGCATACTGAATCAATATGCTTTGTTGGGAGGCTTGATTTAGTTCATTAATGAATATGTTGAAGAGTATAGGTCCTAAAATGGATCCTTGTGGGACACCTGTGTTGTTTGCTAAGTAATATGATTGCTGGTTTTGCCATCTAACTGATTGCTGTCTATTATTTAGGTAAGAGGAAAACCATGTTATTACACTTAGAGAACATCCAAGTTTTCCTAACTGTTGTAACAGCTTAGGGTGTGATACTGTGTTGAAGGCTTTCAATAGATCAAGCAGGAGTACAGAAGTGGCTAGGCCAGCACCAAGAGCTTTATACACAGTATCAGCAAAGGAAAGTAAGGCTGTGGTTGTACTATGACCTGGGCAGAAACCATGTTGAGTTTAATAATGCGTTTGAGGTCATCAAGCGCTCACATACGCATCAAGGTATCAGATTCCGAGAAGAACAAGGAACAGCGGAAAAGGGTAATTTTCATCCTAATGGAGAATATGGAGCATCATCAATGGAATATGAAAGTGAAGAGGAATATCCCCAGTTACTGTAGCCAGGAAATGGAAGATACCTGTATCAACAGTTCCATACTGAATCGAATGCCAAGGGCATACGGAAGAGGTCATGGAATGAGCCAGAGCAACAAAGGGGAAATGGATATGAATATAGGAACAAAAAACAAGGAGAATGTAACTGAAAGTGAATGTTTTAGTGGAACTTTAAATTCAAATTATGTTGTGAATCTATCTAAAGTTACACTATCGGAAATGGATTTAAAAGTATTAAATAAGGGACTTAAATTTGTTCCAACAGTTTTACCCAGATTATATGAAATGAAAATTCAAATTTTCAGTTTGTACGTAAGTTATATTTAATTTATCAGTTTAAAAATTAATTGAATTAGCTTGATTTAAATGTTTCTAGTGTTGATACAGATGATATTAACAGTAGTTTTTTTTTTCCTGTGATTCAGATGTTACTACAAATGCATATTGCAAGATGAACACTGAAATGATAGCACATAAAGGCAACTATCTACCTCTGTTTAATAATGAAACTCTGCAACAGTATTTAACATTTATAAATTATACCACAGAGAAGGAATACAAAAAATTTAAAAAAGAAGGATATTAGATATAATCTTACTAAGGAAGAATGGGACAGCGTGAATAGTTTAAGTAAGAGAAGGGACATAGTAATTAAACCAGCAGACAAGGGGGGCAAGTTGGTGATACAGCATTACACGTAATATTTAAAAATGTGCTATGTACATCTTAATAACAAGGATATTTATAAATGAATTAATATAGAACAATATCAACAAGCAATCCAGGAGTATGAGAAATTATTAAGGAAGGGTGTTAGATTATATTGCCTTTCTGATGATGATATAAATTACAAATTTACAAGTAAAGGAAGTCAAATGGCTAAATTATATTGTGTGCCTAAAATTCATAAAGATATGGAAAATCCTCCAGGCAGACCAATAGTGACGGCCTGTGCATGTTTCACACATAACATTTCATGTTTATTACATCAGTGCTTTATGCCAAAAGCCATAACTTTACCTTCACATATTAAAAACACAGTGGATTTCAAAGAAAAAATAAAAGAAATTATTTGGAATAAGGATAAATAATTTTTAGTAATGGATGTAGTTAGTTTATATACAAGTATAAAACATCAGTATGGATTGGAAGCAGTTCTTCACTTCTTGGGTGACAGCCCAAGAACACAGTATATAATAGAACTAGTCCATTTTTGTTTAGAGAACAGTATATTTGAATTCAATGGAGAGATATATAGACAATTACAGGGGACAGCGATGGGGGCAGCATTTGCCCCAATGTACGCAAACCTGTTCATGGGATTGTTTGAGAATCTATATATTTATAATAGTACATTTTTAATGGATATGTGGAGAGATATTATAGATACATTGATGACTTAATATTTGTGTGTAAAGGGGGATCAAAATTTGTCCCGGAATTTATAAAGGACCTTCATAATAATAGATTTGGGAAAAAAATTGATGGCATACAACTAGGACAGAATGTGAATTTTCTGGATTTAAGTATAGAAGGTAGAAAGGATGGCAGTATTAGAACTAAAATTTATAGCAAATTTGAAGAAAGAGAGTATTTATTACATGGAGAGAGTTGCCATCCAGGACATATAATGGAGGCAATACCATTTGGAGAACTGTTAAGAATAAATGGAATGTGTAGTGATCTGAAAGACTTAGAAGAAGAAATGCAAAAAACTGTGGAAATGTTTATAAATAGAGGATATTAAATTGAAAAGATTCAACAAGCTATAAATAAAGTAAGCTTAAAAAGACATGGGCAAAAAGTAACTTGTAATATAAAGAATGAGAGAGAAAATCAGAATAATATGAATTAAAAAAAATATTTTTTGTGACAAAATACACCCCTTTCAGTGAGAAGTTTAAGGCATGGATGGGATTTATTAAAAAAAGATAAGCAGTTAATACATATTTATAATAAGAAAGTGATGTTCTCATACTAGAGGTAGAAACTTGAAGGATTTTCTAGTGCATGGAAAATTTCAACTACCGGAAAACATAAGATATAGAGACATGGTTCAACAAGGAACCTTCCCATGTGGTAAATGTAGTATTTGTCCTTTTGTAAAAAAACACTTTCACAAGAGTGAATGGGATAAAATTTCAGGAAAGAGGCTTACATAGTTGCAATAGTGAAGGAATAATTTATTGTTTAAAATGTCCATGTAATAAATATTACATTGGAGAAAGCGAAAGAGGTTTAGCAACTAGGGTAAAAGAGCATATTCGTGACATTAAAAAGGGCAGCCAATTTACCCCAGTTGCATTGCATTTTCTTGAAAAACATGGGGGAGAATTTGGTGGATTACAAGTAACCATTTTAGAATACATCGAAAAGGCAAATTTTAGTACGATAGATGTAAAAAAGAAGTTAAGGGAAAAATAATCTATATTTATTTAAAAAAATAATATTTTAAGTCCAGCAGGACTTAATCAAGAATGTAATTGGAGATGTTTTTTATGAATTTGTTTTTAGGAAATACTGCTTTAATTATTATAGAAATTGTGTAATTGATGTTAGTTGATTAATTGATGTTTGGTAAAAAAATATTTAATGAAATTTTTTTGGAACAAGTCATACTCTGTTAAAGGCTTGTATAAGCCAAGGCACTAGAGCAGTGATTTGAAGTATTCAGTTTTAAATAAACGGTCAAGATTTCCTGGTTGCTTCTTCATTTTATGTGGTGAAATGATTGCTGTCTATTATTTAGGTAAGAGGAAAACCACATTATTACACTTAGAGAACATCCACATTTTCCTAACTGTTGTAACAGCTTAGGTTGTGATACTGTGTCGAAGGATTTCAGTAAATCAAGCAGGAGTACAGAAGTGGCTAGGCCAGCACCAAGAGCTTTATACACAGTATCAGTAAAGGAAAGTAAGGCTGTGGTTGTACTATGACCTGGGCAGAAACCATGTTGAGTGGGAGCTAGGAGGTTGTTGTTGATGAGGTGGTTTAGCAGCTGGGTTTGAATACATTATTCTAGGATTTTTGATAGTAGGGAGATAATGGAGTTTGAGACATCATGGGCATTTCCTTCATTGTGTAGTGGAGTTATAATGGATTTTTTCCATAGTTGGGGTATGTGAGATTCAGTGATGGAACGATTAATAAGAATGCTAACAGGGTAAGCTATTACTCTGGCTTCTAGTTGTAAGTATTCTGGTGGTAAGTTATCAGCAGAGAGTGAGCAGGGCTTTAATTTGGTGTTAGTTTCAGGACTAGGGATGTAGGCAAGAGTTGCAGTGAGAAGGGTGGGTTGGGTGGAATACTATTAGTTGAGACCTGGGTGTCTCTAGAGGTATTACTAGGGATTGGGTTGGTTTATGAGGATGAGTCCTTGATTAGTTTTTGGGTAGCATCAATGAAATTGGTATTAAAGTTTTGTGTTATCTGGAGAGTGTTTTTGTCAGGAATGGGTGATGGATTTTGAATGTTACCTGGATTAAGAAAGGAGGATACAGATTTCCAGAAATTTTTTGGATTATTAGTTTGGGAGGAAATGTTTTCTTATCATCTATGATAAGTTTTTTTGCAGTATTTCTAAGCTTTTTAAAGTTTTGTTCATTTTCTATAGTCCTACTTTTTTTCCACATTCTCCAGGCTTTGTCTCTAGACAGGATGGTTTGTCTAGTATGCTTTGTTAACCAGGGGGCAGGGTTTGGTTTTGTGCGCTTTGTTCGAAGAAGTGCTAGGCTATTTAGTGTGTTAAGAAAGGGGTCGATATTACTAGAGTGAAAGATCAGAAATGTGAATGTATGTACATCGACACATAAAGGTCGATGTACATAAAGAGAGAAACACGTAAAGGGTGAAAACCAGAACGCCAAGTGTGTTTCTTAGCCAGCAGCGTGGTAGTGGGGATAAGGAAATATATCCTTTTCCCCACTGTAGTGCAGTCTCAGAGTTGGTATATTTAAGTAGGGTGTGTGGAGGGAGAAGCCCCTCACATGGGGGGTGCAGGCGGGCTTGCCCCCCAGCAAAAGCAAAATAACGTAGTTTTTTATTTGGAATTTTACTTACCTGTGTGGCGCATTCTGATGATGAAACATGTTCGGTGTTTCGATTTTCACTGTTTACATGTTTCATTGTGTATGTACATCGACCTTTATGTGTCGATGTACATACAATCACTATTTAGTACTTTCGTGGTTTCAATATAGACCCTTAAGAAAGGTGTTATTAAAATATTGAACAGCATCATCTAGGGGCAGTGATTTTAATGGTGACCAGTTTTGAGCTTGAAGAGCAATTACAAATGTGTCTTGATTAAAGTGGGTGAGGTTCCTGATAGATTTGCATGTGTGAGGTTTGGTGATGTGTTGATGGGTTCTATTAGTGTATGTGGGTAAATGGTTGCTTAGGGTGTTGGGGAGGGTACCGGTACTGGTGTAGTAATGGGGGTGCGATACTAGAATCCAGTTTAATATAGCTTCAGCCTGGATGTTTAAAGCATGTGTAGGCTCTAAGATAAGTTGAGTGAAATTATGGAGATTAATGCTGGTATTAGGAGCTTCGGAGGTTAGGTTTTGCCAGTTGATGTTAGTGTCTCCTAGAATGATAATTTCTTGGGAGATATTATGGTTAACCCAACCTAGGAAGTCTTCAAAGTGGGGGATAATTTGGCCAGGGGGAATATAGATGGTGATAATAAAGAGTTGTTTGTTAGGGTTTAAATGGAGGGATGCCATTAGGATTTCTAGACAACAGAAATTGGGGACTGGTTTCAGATTTATATTTACTGTTAAGGAGTCTCTATAAATTAGGGCTACAGTGCCTCCTTTTTTATGGATCCTATCATTACGGAGTATGTTGTAGCCTTGTGTAAGGATTTCAGAGTCAGATATATGTGCTTTAAGCCAGGTTTCAGTTATTGCTACTATGTCTGGTGAGTGGTGACTGAGCCAAGACTGGAATTCAGTAATTTTGTTGCAGAGGCTTCATGCATTGATGGTAACAAAGTACAACTCACAGGCTTTAAGGTGGTGGGTAGATTTAGGTAGGCTATCTGGTCCAGGATTGGGGTGAACATCTCCACATTGACATAATACTAGGATGAGATGTAACAGAGTGTGTGGTTGGTGAAGGTAATGTTGTGTTAATTTTAATTTAGTGGTGGTGTGGGTGAGTTGTGGTTTGGCTAGGCATAGGATGTTATTCACTAATAGGAATGGTGAGATGTTGGAGTAACTAGGTTGGGTTGTAGCTGGGTGGTGACTGTTGTGAATTTCGGGGCAGATGTATGTATTGTAGAGTGAGTGGTATGTGTGAGGTTTGGTGATGTGTTGATGGGTTCTATGGGTGTATGTGGGTAAATGGTCAGGGGACTCAATGATTGCTTCCAATTTGCAGTCATCAGTGAACTTAGTCAGCCAGAGGTTGTCCAAGTTTGTCTGGACTTCTGAAAAATAAATTCCAAACAATAAGGGGCCCAGCACAGATCCATGTGGACTGGTCTTTTGCTAGAGGTGAAGTCAGCCACTTTGACAGTATGTGTCCTGTCGGTGAGACAATTGGCTACCCATCTGGTAATGTAGGGGTTAATTCCCAATTCAAAGAGATTCTCTATAATACCTGAGTGAAGGAACATGTCAAATGCCTTGGCTAGGTCAAGATAGGTGGTATGTGCTGTGTTTCCCTTGTCCTGGGCCTTGGTGACTTTTTCAAAGAAGTCATCCATGTTTAACAGACATGATCCACCATTAATGAATCTGAACTGGGTTGGGTCCAGAGTTTAGAGATTACATATATCCTTGTTAATAAGATACATGGTGATGCTTTCCATGGCCTTGCAGATGATGCTAGTCAAGCTTATGGCCCTATAATTGACAGGGTCGGTTGATGGTCCACCATTGTGCTGAGGGATTACTGTTGCTATCCTCAATCCTGCCGGAACATAGCTAGTTTCCAGGCTGTGGTTAAACAGGGATCCAAGTAACTGCTAGGTCATGTTTTATGTTATTTAAAAGGTGACCTGGGATTAGCCGGGGACTTTTTAAGTGCCTTGCCATTAGGAGGCTTATTTGTTTTCCTAGGGAATGGTAGGCATGGTTGTGTCAGACAGGTTCTAAAACTAACAGCATGCTAGATACTGTCTGCACGCTTTGAAGAGAGCTTGGCATCCGTGGTTAGTAGATACTTGCACATCTAAGATATGGAATTATTTACAGGAAAATTAAACAGTTATCTGCAAGCAATGAATCAGTTCTTGCATTGTCTCAATGTTTCTACTGCTGTCAGAATGGCAACAAATGGGGAGGTTAACTGTGACATCATGATATTTAGTGCCTGGAGAAAACGTTTACTAATGAAAACTAATGAAGTGAATTTTTAGTAAAGGTCTATACAGAACACTAAGATAAGCATATTTTAAAATAAGTATTGGAAAAAAGTGTTAAAACCTCTAGGAAGTGCACTGTGTGCTTAACATACAAGAAGATAAGAAGACGGGTAATTTTAATTTTTGTAGACTAGGTGGGAGAACCTCCTAGATTAATCAATTAGTGCTCATCAGTATAACCAGATGATATGAGACTGGGAGGCATCTCTAGAGACAATTTATAATAAGGGCAGTCAGCTCAAGAGCAACACTGGTTGGCTGGCTGGGCACTGAGTATTACGAATCTAGGGAACACAATGAGTGGGTAAAAGTATTGACATAGCTTACACAATTGACAATTTTGTACTTACAATGAAAGAGATGAGTAATGGACTATAGTATTCAAATTAGCATATGGGGTGGAATGCAACAGAGATATTGACTATTATAATTACGTAAGGGTCAAGTTGGGAGGTGGAGGAAAAATCAACAGAAATGTAACTAGCTGGAGATGAAATACACAAAATCATTTGAACTGTAACAAGCCAGAGATAAAATCAAAGACTAAAACGTCTAGCCCACAGTTCTACAGCTGAGGCCTACTAGTTGGGTGAGCAAACTGTTTTAGTTAAAGAAAAAAATAGTGCACTTAATAATAGTAAAATGCTTTAAAAACAATTCATGCAGAATATTATAATAAAACAAGTGCCATATATCTGTTAAGCTTCCTGGTGGAGGGATACTTATAATAGCTACTGCCTTTTCTTTAAAAATATATCCACAGAACTAGGGCTATTCCAGGCAAACCACAACAGATAACAGTAAGCATAGATCTTAGCCTCTGTAGGTAAAGAACATTTACAGGAGAGTGTAGCTGTAGGACACCAAATCAATTTCTGTTCCTTCTATGTGAAATATGTTTACAGACGGAACACATAGTTATGGTTTCCTTCTCTTAACTGTTCTTATTACCTTATCGTTCATGATGACTGATATTGCCCATTCACATTCTAACATTAATCAAGTCTATCTTTCTCTTACTGCCTTTCCTGAAATCAGTTCATATTAAAGAAAAATATCTGTGGTCCACCTTATTCCATTCCAGTTTGGAATGGTTTCCTATAACAGTCATCTGTTTAATGATCCTTTCATGCACAAAATACAGTAAACTCCCTTTTTTCTTCTACTGAGACAGAATGATTAACCCTCTAATGCTTTTTTTAGAAATCTTGATCTTATAAGAGTCTCTGATATGTCTGAATTTGTTATGTATACACAGTTAAGATTCACTCCAAATGAAATGAAAAAAAATACATCTAGGAAACTAATTTTACATTTTATAAAACAGCACAATTAATAGCACAAATATATGAAAAAAATATGGCATACTGAGTAATATCAGTCATCTCATTAACACATATGTGGTCCAGAAAGTCACACCACTAACAGCCTACACACATCTTGCATTCAAGAGCATTTTCTGAAAAATAAACAAAGTATAAGATAACAAAATGTAAATATTTTGTGAACAATGAAAGTTATCACAATTATACAAATATCAGTATTGCCAGTAAGAAATATTCTTTACAGTGATAATAGTCAGTGCACTCATACCCTGGGATTCAGTAAAGCCTACACTAAGTGTACACCATTCTGAGTGAACAGACAACACAGACAAAACTCACACTTCTTCCTCCTAATTTTAGTTTTCCTACTGATATTCTGGCAACTTTAAATATTGACAGGGATTCAGAAAGGTTACCACAAAGTGTAGACTAAATGTACACTTAGTGTAATTTTTCTGAGTGACTAGAATGCACAAAAAAGTGTGACAGAATGTTTTTAAATATGCATAGTGCACTCTTAATGTAGGCTTTATTGAATCTGGCCCATAGTCTTTTTATATGCATTCCAATGTAATGCAGACAAACCCCAAATTATATTTCTAGCAAAAAAAACAAAAATCACAAATTGTCATATCTTGAAAGCTGTACATTGTTAGAATATTTTTGTTAATACACCAATAAGCTTTCACATGAGATCAAGAAATTCATCTATGAATACGTTTTTTGAGATATGTACATTAATATGCAAACACATGTTCAATTGTATAATTAGCAAAATAAATAACAGTAATATCTCTCAAAATGTGTAATGTACAATTCAAATTTCAAAGACTGATTTAGGTATAGGTTCATACTAAGCTAACTGCCCTTATGAGTCATTTTAAGCCTAGACAATTATCCCTTGTGAGACTTGAACTCTGCACCTTGTGTTTGTAAGGCAAACACATTAACCATTAGGCCACCCTCCCAACCCAAAAAATGTTGGAAGTTAATAACAGAGCTGGAATATATGCATTCTGCTAAACTCCACCCTTTGGGTTTCACCCTTTGTGATCATGTGCAAAATAGCAGTTAAATAGCCCAAGTTCATTGGCCAGTTTTACTCAGCCAAGCACAAATCAGTAAATGGTACTGATTTTTTTTTTTGTATAGCATCTTGTCTTCTAAATAAACTCTCATTGAAAACATTTCTCAGCAAAACAGTCCTTTACTTGTAACCCTTCGATTACTAATTCTTAGCCTATCAGTTTAAAAAAGAAAAAAAAAATGAAATCGTATCTCTCAACTAAACAAGCCTGTCCTCGTACCATCAGCATTACCAAGTTCCCTGTTTATACTCCCAAATCAGGTAACCTAAATCCTCATATTTTCTGTCTTGCTTCACTGTCCTGGGTGAATGTTTACAGAAAATATGCATATTCCTCGTCTGTGATCTGTGTATCGAACTGTAAAATAATGCTGAATGTTCTTTTGATATCTGATGGTTTAGCCTATGTAAATACAGTACAGCTTGCATACCATAGTGATCGCATGTTAAGCTATATACACCTTAGTGTTATGTAGTATGTTTTTATTTTTAGCTCATGTTATTTGCCTGCACAAATATGCAATTCATAAAGAGCTTTTCCTGCCGGGTGTCCTCTGAAAAGAGTCTTTGCCCAGTCTGAGTTTCGCGATCATCAAAGGCTACTACATAAGTGATTTATTTTCTGTTTGTTTCTACTGGAATTATCCTTTATTCAGTAAAGCCTAAGGCTTCACCTAATGTCATTCAGCAGCATGTAATTCACATGTTTTTGAAGTATTAAGTTGTTGTTTGTTGTTGTTTGTCTTTCGGCTTTTACCAGTTAGGGGTCGCCACAGTGGAACTCCAGTCCGCTAATGATTGACCTTATTAAGGTCACTTATTGCACCTTTTCTTTTTGTAAAATGGAACAAAAATGTGTTTTATATTTTTTAACTGCTTCTCTTACGAACCTTTTTTAGGAAGTATGCTTTGAATTACCTTTGGCTTTGGTGTGCTTTTGGACTCTTTACGCATTTTTTTTCAGTGGTTTTTGATTCTTTTTGGGCTTTACTAGTTTGTTCGTTGCGGAATGTCGAGTCCAAGCACTCTGATTCTTTTTGGGTCGGGTAACGTTACTTCTAACGATGTACCTATTATTGGAGACCCAAATAACTTTGAAACTTTGATGGCGTTATTAACACAACGCTTGGATTCTCTCAATTCTCGGTTGGACAGGATAGAGTCCAACGCAGCGTCAGCTGCACACATTACTACACCTAATCTACTTGGTAATAATAGTGAAAGGCTGGAAACCGGCTCATTGGGCTCTTTACCACCAGGTCAACCCCAACGGAAGACGGTAACCACCGTGAGGTCCCATTCTGTGGAAACTACTGGCGCGACCAGGTCAATTCCTTCACCAGGACAAGACGATCATACTCATCCGTGCCAAGCGGCCGGTATCCAATCTGGTTCTAACAACATGGCGTTAAACAGTGGAAACACTAATGTAAACAACGGGAATAGTACCTCTGGGCTTATTGGTGTGCCTACCTTTGGGGAATGGGTTGAGAACACCGAAGCATTCGATTTCGGACCACCCGTCTCTTCTGGCTCGCCGGCTACAGGACTTTACTCTACAGGTAACTCGGATGATTGTATTACAAGCAATTTAAAACTTTTAGATACTAAAATGCTAAAAATAAAAAAAACTCCAGCTTGAAGTTTCTTATTTCAAGCAGTGTATAAAAGAAAAGGTGGTACCTAAAGGGTTGAGAAGCTCTTTTACCCCTACTGGCTTGTTTTATGACCCTGCTTTTATGAGCGACCTTTCCAGCCTGTTTAATAAACAAGGGCTGGAACTTCTTGACTTAATGGTAAATCATTATTTGAAGCATATTGACTGCCTTTTGACTGAAACTAATGCTCTTAATGAAAATATTAAACTTGACACTAATTTTCTCCGGTATAAGTACGATTATCACCGGATTTTTGAAAGCATTGACGCTTTGTTGGTCAAATTAAAAACAAACAAAAACAAGAAATTAATGAGAGACAGGCAAGCCTACGCCAATGAGCTTGCCTATCCTAATTTGACCAAGAAAGCTAATGGACCTACCAACTTGTCTGAAACACACAACATAAGTAAAAACGACTGTGGTGGCATCCCTTCTACTACCATTTTAGAGGAACAGGAATTCGACCACGAGGATGGAGATGAGGGCACATCTTCCCACCAACCTAGGAGGAGTAATAGGATCAAGGCCAACCTTAACAATCATGGCCACCGCCCTAATTATAACAACCAAACAAAGCCTTTTTTAGGGCGCAAGAATTACCAGAGGAAAAACAACCAGAACAGACTGAAGTAGAAAGTAATTCTGGGGCTTTTTCAACTTCCTCTGGTAAACCTACCATTTTGACGAACAACAAAGGAGACTTTACTGTGTATAACTTTTCCAATGTGAATATAGAACAAGAACTTATTGAACTACTAGCTTTTGGTCTGTCCTTTGTTCCTGACCAGAAGGTTTGCTTATCAAAATTTTTAATTGAATTTAAATGTTTTGTACGTAACCTTAACCTTAAGGTGTTGTTCAATGGTGTTCCTAACACAGAAAAAGCTCCTTTTAAATTGCTAAGTGCCTTTAATCCTCCCCTCCATCCCATCTTACATACCTTTGAGTATGTTTGTGAACTTGATTTTAGGCAATTGTTTGACAACATTAAATGGTTTAATAACCAAAGTAACATTTCACCCGATCAAAGATCAAGTTTGAAAAATCTACGTAATCTACCTATCAGGGTGATGAAACCTGACAAGGGTGGGGGTCTAGTCATCTTTGACAAAGATGATTATATTGTTAGAATGTCTAAGGTACTGAACTCCCCTGCCTATGAAGTTTCATCTTTGAATGAAACATCAGGCCAATACAACAAAATTAAAGGGTACTTTAGGGATTTGTTTATTGAAGGGAGAATTAATATAGATACCTTCAACTTTATCAACATTTCTTTCCCTAGAGTTCCAGCCATGTTTGGGATCCCTAAAATTCACAAGAACTTAGTGGACCCACCCATGCGAGCCCTTGTGGATGGGAGATGTTCCATCACCCACCCTTGTGCAAAAGTTGTTGATCATATTCTAGGCAAATACCTTATGTTACTTCCGCAAATTTGCAAAGATTCTTGGTCCTTCCTAAAAGCCATCTATGACATTCCATTTAACCCATCCAATAACTTCTTAACCATCGATGTGGTGGACTTATACACCTCCATACCACATCAAGAAGCAATGGAATGGGTAGAGCTTATGTTAGTAGATTTACAAGCTCCGAAAGATGAAATTGAGGTGGTCACTCTTCTTTTGGATATTATTTTATCTTCCAATTTTTTCATCTTTAACAACTGCCACTACTTACAGAAAAGGGGAATCGCTATGGGTTCCCCATGTGGAGGTAGTGTGGCAAATCTTGTGGTTGCTTATTGGGAAAAGACTGTTCTTTTTGTGAACCCTCAATTTAAAAAAGTCACCAAATTTTACACACGCTTTTTAGACGATGTGTTTGTCCTTATTCAAGGCAACTCTGACACTGTCACTAGCTTGGTTCAAAACATGAACGAGTCTTGCACCTTTTTAAAATTTACACACAAATTTTCCACCAGCGAGACTGACTATTTGGATGTCAAACTTGTTAAAGATCCCCACAACACCTGTATCCTTTCTAGCATTTTCAGGAAACACACTTACTGTAATGCTTTTCTGCATTTTTCCAGTAACCACCCTTGGAAACAAAAAAGATCAATTGTCAAGGGCCAACTAGTTAGAGCTACACGTATGTGTAATACTTTAGCGGCCATTGAAGACGAGTGTTCCACTCTTAGGAGCATGTTTTTGAATAGGGGATACCCGGGTGAGCTTTTAGACAACTTAATCAATGAAGTTTCTTTAAAAAGAGCTTCAGGGTTCTATCAGCCACTCCTTCAAGGTACAAAACAGAACACCCTGCAGGTGACTGATATGTTAGAAACATCCACTCATAGTTTTGAATTTGGAGTTACTTCATGTGAACTTAGTAGGTCCGTGCACTATAAACTTAATCAAACCGGTGATTTTAAGTCCAGCTTCATCATTACACATAACAAACATGCTAACACTATGTGTTCGATTATCAAGAAGAACTGGCAGTTTATCTTAAATAATGCACACTTGCTTGAGGTTTTGGGGTCCTACCCCCTTTTCGTTTTTAAGAGGGGTAAAAACTTAAAAGATCTTCTGCAAACGAGTGACTTCTTAAGCACTCGATCCAGACAAACTGGGACATTCACTTGTGGAATCTGAAATTGGTGTAGATTATTAAAAGTAGGGAACTCTTTTAACATAAAAGGGGAAAAATTTACCATCAATCATAGGATTTGCTGTGACACCAGGTCTGTAGTCTATACAGCATTCTGTAACTGTTGCCCTGCATTCTATGTTGGTAAAACGGACCGGAGATTACGGGACCGAGTTTACCAACATAATTATGCCATAAAAAATAAAAAATTGGATAATGCTCTTTCCAAACACATTCTTGAAAACCCTGGGCACAGCTTTTGTTTTATGGGCATCGACTTGGTAAAACTTGGTATAAGAGGGGGTCCCCAACCCCTCTTATTGGAAATAAAGGAGCTAGAATGGCAACTCTTATTAAATGCATTCTCTCCCCCAGGTTTAAATGAAGCTTGTAACATCTCTGTCATCTTAAAGTATAAAAGTTACCTTAGGTCTTGAACTTTTTGCTGCTTTACTTTGAAAAGCCTACTTCACACAATACAGACCTTATTAAGGTCACTTATTGCACCTTTTCTTTTTGTAAAATGGAACAAAAATGTGTTTTATATTTTTTAACTGCTTCTCTTACGAGCCTTTTTTAGGAAGTATGCTTTGAATTACCTTTGGCTTTGGTGTGCTTTTGGACTCTTTCCGCATTTTTTTTCAGCTCTTTTGATATCTGATGGTTTAGCCTATGTAAATACAGTACAGCTTGCATACCATAGTGATCGCATGTTAAGCTATATACACCTTAGTGTTATGTAGTATGTTTTTATTTTTAGCTCATGTTATTTGCCTGCACAAATATGCAATTCATAAAGAGCTTTTCCTGCCGGGTGTCCTCTGAAAAGAGTCTTTGCCCAGTCTGAGTTTCGCGATCATCAAAGGCTACTACATAAGTGATTTATTTTCTGTTTGTTTCTACTGGAATTATCCTTTATTCAGTAAAGCCTAAGGCTTCACCTAATGTCATTCAGTAGCATGTAATTCACATGTTTTTGAAGTATTAAGTTGTTGTTTGTTGTTGTTTGTCTTTCGGCTTTTCCCAGTTAGGGGTCGCCACAGTGGAACTCCAGTCCGCTAATGATTGGCAGTTGGTTTTTATGGTGTCGAGTTGCCAGCCTGACACCCAACCTTTAACAAAGGCACACCCATTCAACGTATATCTTTTGAACGCCCACTCAGCTGTGAGGAGGACATGCAGACTCCACACAGAAGGCACTCCCAACCAAGCCAAGAATCGAACGGGAGAACTTCTTGCTGTGAGGCAACAATGCTACCACTGCACCACCGCAGAATATTGTTTCTTTTCATAGTTACTAACAAACAACTAGCAATATTTCAGAAACAGTGTAATATAAATCTACTTTGACAATATTTGTATATCTCTCCCATTATACTGTGTCATAACATATCCCTCAATAACTTGCACGGCTCTCAGTTTTAAAAATATTAACATAAATATGAAAAATTAATAATAAGTAACAAACAGTGAGTAATTTCTCTACTACAGGACATCCTAGATTGACAGTACTAGTGTCATTTGTTAATAACTCTTTGCCATCTCTAATACTGCCTATTATTGGCTGGTAAGTCACTTAATTAAAAAGTCAGACCTAAAAATGGTGTGCACACCATAAGGAGCTATAGATGTTAACTGGAAGGGATTATTGGCTTAAACGAGTAATTGTAGCTATGTATTTATACTGAATGGTGTGAAGGGTGCAACCAATTACAAGTAAGATCAGTAGCTTCCTAAATCCAGATATTGCAGCTAATAAGAACACACAGAAGGCACAGGGTTATATAACTGAGTTATCAGATTACAGGTCAGCTCTGCAAGAACTGAAGACAGTACTACTGCATGCTATAACACAGTATAGGTAAAAATCAGTTAAATATTATTAATTTCAGTTTTTATGCAGTATAGTTCTTGTTATTTATTTGGAGATATGGGCTACAAGGAAAATTGTTGATATAGTAATGATAAACCCTTGCGACATTCAAAAGTACTGAAAAAGTTAAATGACATGAGCTGACAGAACAGAACATTTAAGACAGTGGGAAGGAGATAACTGCACACTGAAGAAAAGTTTTTGTATAAATTAAGGTATGAGGGTCACAAAATAAAAGTAATCACAGGTGTATTAAAAATTCAACAATTAAGATTAATTTTATAAAGGTGCATAAAGAAATGCTGATGAATTATACAGTGTCAGATTATTATTTTAGTTTCATTTGAGTATATGACAGGGGAAAATGTCATTGATTTCCCTTTTGTTTCATTAATGAACATTAATGAACAGTACCAGACTAGAGTCAAGCTAAACAGTATCTTCTTTCCCTGCTGATTCTGCCAAGCCTGTTCCCTTGGCTGTGGTTTTGCTAGAAAATAGGCAGGAACAGTGGGAATATCGTTCATCCATTCATGCACATCACTAATTAGATGACAAGCCATTTGGCTACTGTCACTCATCTAGTAAGGATAAAATAGATGAGTCTTTGTGGATTCTGTTTAAGCAGCTTTATTATGTACATACACATCAGGATTGTGGCTTAATAACTCTAACTTAGATAAACTTAAAAAAACAAACTATTACACTCCTACATGCTCACTCTCTGGCTGCACTCTCAAAATGGTACTGAAGCTAGCACGTGCTAGTTATTTATATGCACATGCTAACCTTGAACTGCTTCTTAAAGGTACAACACACACGCTATTCTACAGCTACCTTAAGAAAGTCACAATTACTCCTGCCATTTACCCTCACTTCATTGAACTTCTTCACTTTGACATTCAGAGCACTGGGCAAAAATCACATTGTGTCAACACTTGCCTCTGGCCTTCACAGTGCTTTGTATCTCCTGTCCATACCAGTTCTAAGTCAACTGCTAGCTGCTGGATGATGCAGGATGCTGCTTGGGACCTGCACCCACCACAGCCAGGGCGATCCATAGGAAGGGCCCGGCATGTGTCCAGAGTTGCCATCGCCGTCACCTTGGAGACCTGCTGTGAATATGGGTATGGCCTGTTGCAAGGCTTACACCCTCTCCCTTGGATTTTCAAGGGTCAGCAAGAGCTCACCTTATGCCACCAGAACCGAGATGCTTTCCATGTTGTGGGCCCCTCTCTCAGGGCATACCCATTCCAGGGCACCCTGCCCTTTACAAAGAAAAGAGAACTTTCCCAGGCACCCCTGCCAGCTTCTCCAGGATTGTTTGCATCACTGCACTGGATGCAGTGATGTGCCTGTCTCTGTCACTCCAGATTTGGGGATCTGAACCTGACTCCCTTTCAACTGGCTGGGGGTGACAGAGGCCATTGCCTGTCATTTGGAATGGCTCTTGCCTATCTCTCAGGATCAACTCACACATGTTCAACTGCTGTTCACAGTGAACCCTTCTCCATTTTGGCCTTCAAAGCTCTTGTTTGAATATTTGCTACTACCACCAAAATCTGTTGTGGCAGCTCCACACGGGCCCTCACCCTGGACTTCAGTGCCAATGCGGTGGACCTCCTACTCATCGCAGCATAGCCCCCTCAGCTCCCAGTGCCAGTGATGGCTAGGTATGGGCCTGATGCTCCAGCACCATCCATTTTCCGGGGTAGTTTTTTCATTAATTAATTGATCGATCAGGCCTATCTTACTACAGTACATTATCAGTTTGTTTACAGATCTATAATAATTTATTTACTGGAAACACAGGTTCATTGCAGACAAGTAATGCCACAATTCTTAAAGCTGCAAATGTTATTTTCGGAACCAGATACTGCCTTTTTTGTATTTTTACAGACATTATATGTAATTTCAATTACAAGTTTAATAGGAGTCAAAGATATTCTGCCTCAGCCTTGTTAGAGGGAAAAGTAAAGGTATGGAAGTCAAGTTGTTGCAATAACAGGACTGAAAATAAACAATTAAGGACACTAGGGTGTATTTTCCAGTCCCTTAGCAGAGACAGGGACAATACAGAGGAAGGCTTAAACTTGGCCAAAGCTATGGTGCACAGGCCAAGTACCGAGACAAAAAGCCAGAATTGAAGACAATAGGAGAGTGTGAACCATCTAATTGTGTTTTCAATATCTCTTTAAATATTAATGAAATGTTAGTTGCATAAATTATTCATTACATGAACAATATGCTAATTGAATTTATGTAAGCTTGTTTCATTTACCTAAAGAAAAATATTTTTAGAGATAGGAAGTATATACAGTACAAACACAGGTATGTATTCATGCAGATTAGTTTAGAGTTAAAGCAAGTATATTACAGATGCAGAAGTATATTCATGCAAATTAGTGATATCACAACGTGAAGTATTTGAAGCTGAATTTCAATTTCAAGTAATGTTTTCAAACCATTGCATAACAGTACTACATTTCAGTTTACACTTTTATCTGTATTCAGATGCTACTAGAAAATGGCATTCCTTTAGTGTTAGTTTTAATTAGTTTCCAGAATATAACATTTATATACAACTACAGTCTGTCCCCTTTGAAATAAATGTAAATGTAGAACACCCATCAAACCATAAAACCCTAAAGAACTTTTTCAAGGCAAATTACCTTCTATTGAGCAATAGAATAGGTAATTTTAACACTCCCCCTAATCCTGAAAACACAGAGGCCTATACAGAAGTATACATGGATGCCTTGTATAACCACTTAAATAACTGCATAGAAATGACAGTACCTGACAAAACTAAACCCATGTCTAGCCAGAGAACAAGTCACTGTGGTAGATCCCCCTGGCATAAATGATCTATAAAACAGAAGGAAGAAATTTCTGTCTAGAAGTAAGTGGGAGGGTGCACAACAGAGACAAAGACCCTCATTAGTCTCAACAGGCAAATCAGGGAACTAGTCAAGTCTTCAAAAGTTAAATACGAGACTAAAATAGTATTCCATGCAAAGGATAACCACAGAGCATTTTTCAGTTATGTCTGAAATCTTAAGGGAAACACAGAAACAATTTGCTGAGTTGGCTATAGTTGGCACTACCTATACTCAGCCAGAAGAAACAGCAAATCTGCTGGCCAATAAATTCAGCTCAGATTTCACCACCTCATTACCAATGGTCACTCCCTGTAAAATACGCCCTACCATTCCTTTGTCTGTTATTACATAAGAACAGGTTATCACTGCACTCTAAAGACAGAAACATGGCATCAATGGGTCCTGATGAAATCCCAGGGTGCCTATTAAATAACTTGAAACATGACCTAGCAGATTCACTCAGATCTCCATTTAATCACAGTCTCCAGACAGGCTTTGTCCCAGTAGAGTAGAGGACAGCAAAAATCATCCCTCTGCACAAGGGTGGACCAACAACTGACCTAGGAAACTACTAACCCAAAAGTCTGACTAGCTTTAAGTGTAAGGTCATGGAAAAGATAATCATGGATCTGATTAACAATGACATAGGAAATCTCCAGATTCTAGACTCAACCCAGTTTGGCTTCGTCAAGGGCAGATTCTGCCTGCTCAATCTAGTGGGCTTTTTTGAGAAGATCACTATGGCCATGGTTGAGGTAAGACAGTGCATACCACCTATCGTAACCTGGTGAAGGCATTTGACAAAATACACTACTATGCTATTATAGATAAGCTTACAAAATTAAGCACAAACCTTTACACCACCAGATGGATAGCCAAATAGCACACAGATAGGACACATTGTTAGACTGGGGGAATCCACATCCAGCAAGAAGCCATTCCCCCTTGGAGTACCACAAGGCTCAATGCTGCATCCCATCCTGTTTGGGATATACTTATCTGATGTCAGGGCAAGTATAGATGGCCTTTGACTGACCAAGTTTACTGATGACTGCAGGTTGGGAACAATCACAGACTCCCCAAATTATGATAATATCCTATAGAAATGTCTGATACAGACTGAGTGGTGTCATAGCCATGGCCTCAAACTAAATACTAAAGATGTGCATAATAATACCCTTTTTGAAATGAAATATTCCTGCAAATTACAACATTGATAGCTACCTCATAAGAGTGAACCCAGTGGTGAGAGATCTGGGTACTCAGACTGTAATCTGAACTTTGACCACCATGGGTCCACGGTTGTGAGGAAATCTTTCTATGTGGCTCAGCTTATAAATAAGGCCATGGCATCCAGATCTAAAGATGTTATTGTACCACTGTCCTCAACCCTCATCATACCAATAATCAAGTACAATGCACCTTTTGACATGTACCTCACCAGGCATTTGCAACAGTTGGAGCATCCTCAGAAGTTTCTCACCAAAAAATACAGGGTATAACCAACATGCCATAAGTGGACCAAATAAAAGCCCTATCATATTATTTGGTTTCCTACCAATTACTCAGGGGTGATCTGTGCCAGACCTCTAAGGGAGTCTCTGACCCTTCTGTTACATATTTGCAAGACTAACTGCATGAGCGTTACCTGCTCCAAAGATCTAAACCTGATTTCTGACATTCCTCTGGAATAGGCTTCCTATTCAAGTAAAGGAGAGCCCTTTCCTGACCATCATCAAGTGCAATCTGGACCGATGGATGGGAAATCACTAATTCACTCCTGGGGTGGGACTGTGTCCCTTATGTTCAGAGGTAGTCTGTAAGAAATAGTCAAAAACCCACTCGCTGAGACTTGTGATCTTTTCCCTTGGGGATAGAAAATTGGTTAAAATCTGGGTAAAACTGGCTAGACTTGTAAGGGCTCTTGAGCCATTAGCCTAGTAATATCCTATGAACCTACTACTTTGAATGTTCAGTACAATAGGTATTACTTTAGTGTCAGTTTTATTCTAATTTAAGAATATAACATTCATACTCAGTTATTTTTAAATATTTAGTATAATACATTTCCAACTACTAAACAGCTTCTACAACATGAATAAATAGTATGATATATAATCAGAACAGGCTTTGCAGAATTACATTACAGCTCACATTATTCAGTCTTTAGCTTAAAAGGTAAAGTGGCAGAATTATTTGTAACAGGTTTTGCAAGACATGTTATATAATAACCTAAAGAATAAGTAGTGATAGTTATTGAATATATCCAAGGCATGACAAGTTGTTTCATTTGGTACAGAATGTATACATTACATAATGTTTAGTGTATGTTAGAAAATTAAAAAGACATTGACAGAGTATGCAAAGATTTGTTGAGACAGATTTAAAAATGCAGAAAACATAAGTTTTAGTAAGTGTACTTCCACTATTACAGCATATAGAGATTTAAAAGTAAAATATACAGGATTATTAGTTAACACTTTAACAAATCTAGCTACTGCCGTGGTGGTACGGCGGTAGCGTTGTTACTTCACAGCAAGAGGTTCTCCCGTTCGATTCTCGGCTGGGCTTGGGAGTGCCTTCTGTGTGGAGTCTGCATGTCCTCCCTGCGGTTGGGTAGCATTCGAAAGGCATGTGTGCGTAAATGGGCATGCCTTCGTTGAAGGTTGGGCATCAAGCTGGAACCTCGGCATTTTGTAAAAATCTACTGCCAGTCATTAGCGGACTGGAGTTCCGCTGTGGCGACCCCTTACCGGGAAAAGCCGAAAGACAAACAATTTTAACAAAAAGCAAATCTAATCTAGCTGAAGATTTACAGAAACAAGTTAATATACTGTATAGTATTTATGCTTCCAGATAAATCTATCACCAAAAATACTATGGATCTTGTTACACAGAATATGTAATCCCAGTTATAAGTCATGTTATACAAAATTGCCCTGTTAAATTAAGTCATAAAGTTAAGGGGCTTCAATCCAGAAAGTTTTCAAATAATTGGCAGGTCATAAATGCTCACGTTACATCTAGTGGTCAAAATTAAAATTCCAAGTATACTCACCGGATAAAAATAATTTTATTATTGTTATATTAGTTACAGTGATCATTGCAGAATCTTTTGCAGACTATATTAATGTAGGATCATAGGAGGTTACCAGGCTATTGGCCCTACGGCCTCTAAAAGCCAACCCATTTTATACCCTTGATCCCTTATGGACCAAGATATATAGTCTATGTTTGCATGTGAATCTAAGATCAGCACCAGATGCCCCTGTCTAAGAGGACATAGGTGAAACCCCAGGTGTAAATTTACATTTTACCATTCAATTGTCCAGGCTACTCTTAAATATGGTCATTGAGATCTCTGTTTTGCATGAACTGGGAGTTTGTTACAGAGGAGTGGCAACCTCTGAGAGATGTATGTGTCTCTCCAGCATGTCCTATTAATGTTGCAGGCTAGGTTAAGATCCCTAGAGTGAGTGAATCTTGTCCCATTGGATTTGCAGATGTGCAGCAGCTTCATCAAGGCAGGGTCTGAGACTGCTGTGTAGACCAGGCACAAGTCGCCTCTAAGCAGTCTATATGAAACTGAGTAAAGTCATAGGGCCTTAAGTTTGCCCGTGTAGGTCATGTGTTGTAGACCCTGAATTTTCTTAGTGAGAAACCTCTAAGGTCTCTTCAGTTGCTGCAGATATCTGGTGAGGTACATACAGAATGGAGCATTGTACTCTATTACTGGTCTGATGAGAGCCAAGTACAGGGGAGTTATAACCTCTTTAGCTTTGGATGCTATATCCTTGCTTATGAGGCGTGGCACATAGAAGGCCTTCCTTACAACTGTGGATACGTGATGATCAAAATTAAAGCTGCTATCAGCTTGTGTTCCTAAATCTCTCACCACATAGGGGGTATTATTAATGTTGTAATTAGCAGGGGTTTCTCCTTTGCTGAAGGGGATGATAATGTATTCTTTTCTTTTAGTTTAAGTCCGTGGCTTTGACACCAATCATTTGTCTGTGTGAGGCCATTTTGTAGTATGTTGACATCTTTGTGGGATTCACTGATTGTACCCAGTTTGCAGTCATCAGCAAACCTGGTTAGCCATAGGCCATCTATTTTCACCTGGACATCTGAAAAATAGATACCAAACAGTAAGGGGCCTAGCGCAGGTCTGCTAGTAGAGTTAGCATCCCCAATTTTGACTGTATATATTCTGCTTGTGAGCCAGTTGGCAACTCATCTAGTGACATAAGGGTTAATTCCCACCTATGTGAATTTCTTAATGATGCCTAAGTGAGGGATTGTATCAAGAGCCTTGGCTAGATCGAGATATGCAGTGTGAACTGTTCTGCGTTCATCCAGGGCCTTGGTGACATTCATAAAGAAGTCCACCATGTTTAGCAGGCAAGATCTGCCCTTAACAAATTCAAACTGGGCTGGGTCAAGAGTTTGAAGGTCACATACTGTATACCCTTGTAGATAAGGTTCATGATGATTCACTTTATGGCCTTGCAGATAGGGCTGGTTAGGCTTATTGGTCTAAAGGGTCTGTAGTTCATGGGGTCAGTTGTGGGGCCCCCTTTGTGCAAGGGGATCAGAGTTGCTGTTTTCCACTCAGCTGGGACAAACCTAGTGCTTAGACTAAGATTGAAGATCATGCTCAGCGGTTCCTCTAACTCCTGTTTTAGACCATTTAATAAGCAGCCTGGGATGTGGTCTGATCCCATAGAGGCTGTGTTTTTGGCCTTGGAGAGTGCAGCTATGACCTGCTCTCTGGAAATACTAGGCACAGGGCTGGTGACAGGTATGTTATGGGGTATGATTGGTAGGGACAGGGGGTGAGGTTTTAGCCAAACCTGTCCTCTAGTAGGTCGGTGATGTCCTCAAGTTCAGTATAAGTGCTACCGTTCTTAGCTAGTGTGGCACAAAGCTGGGCCTTCCCTTTTAGATTTTGAATGTAGCAAAATAATGCTTTCTGATTTTCCTTACCTAGGGATGCAAATTTAGTTTTGTAATTAGCTTTAGAGGACTTTACAAGATGTCTAATTTACTTGTTTATGCACTGGAGGGAGTTCTTCCTTTGCTGGGACCATTCCCTCTTGATTTTTGCAGCAGTTTCTTTCTCTTATCGTATAACCTATTTATGCTGGATGTCCACCAGGATGGCTTATTTTTTCGTGAGGATCTTGATTTGATCCATTCCAGTATGGTTGAGTCTCTACATTTATATAGGTGATTATACAGGACATTTGTGTACATCCCAGTATAGGGGTCATTGCTGTCAGTGTTGTCAAGTGCTCTGAAACTATTGCTGCCATAATTCAGTAGGCTATACTTTGCCTTGGAGACTTTTTTTAAACCTTTTGCTCCTAAAGGTGGGTCAGGTATGATCGTTACTTTGAATGAGACTGGTTTATGATCAGACTTTACCAGGGCAGGCCCCACACATGAGGTGGTGCAGCAATCCCCATGTTGGTGAGCAATATGCCCTTGTGAGGGTGCTGACTATCTGCTCCAGAGCATTTGTGTTAACAAAGACCAGGAACCTTTGAGCAATCGTGTTTGTGCTCATATATGTTACCCAATTGATGGAAGGATACTTAAAGTCACCAATGACCAGGGTATTTGGCTGTACTGAGAGTGACTCAAGTAGTCCAGGTAGGTTGTGTGGTTTTTGTGGTTCATGGTGGGGGAAGTATAGCTAACAATGATGTGGAGGTGGGGTCTTTCCTACAGTTAGTTGGACTCGGAGTATCTCTAGGGAGCTGTATTGTTTAACCAGTCTAGAGATGAATTTGTTTTTAATGAAGATGGATGCTCCTCCTCTCTTGCCTTTTTTCATGTTCATTGTGTGGTCTGAACCTGTGGAAGGCATCATAACCCTGCATGGATGGGGTACTTTCTGAGACCTTGAACCATGTCTCTGTGACTGTGCAGACATCACCATCTTCCAGGGGGAGAAGTGCTTCATGTGAGTGCAGTTTTTGATTTAGATTCCTAGCATTAAGCAGCATAACCCTGAGTCTGCTTCTGGGGGATATTTTTAACTCGGGAATTTTATTCTTATAACATTGCCTAAAAAAGGCACTGTGGAGGAGGCAATTACCTTTGCCAGCAACCTAAAGCCTACAAGCGACAGGTGAAGACCATCTCTGGCAAAGCAGCATGGTCTGTTGATCATATCATCCCACACTGTCAGGTACTGAATCTCCCTGGACTTGACACCAGAAACTAAGCCAATTGTTGAAGCCAATCATTTTTTGTTTGTATTGTGGCATCATCCTGGGTGAGGGAAGAATGGTGTTTATGACTAGGAACATACCTGCTGGGGACACATAATCTGAAAGCTCCATCGTGTCTTTTTTCATATAGTCCAGTGAGGTACGTTTCAAGTCATTCACTCCAACATAGACTATGACAGAGTCAAAACACTAAATGTTGTTGAGAGACTTAATATTTGTGTTATTTTTGTGGATCCTTGCACTAGACAGGCAGCTGACCATGACCTTCTCCTTGTCCAGCCGACTGAGGGAGACATCTGTGTGCCTCAGTGTGGAGTCGCCTATGACCAAGACACTTGGTTTAGATATGTTCTGCCTTAGGGCTTATTGGGTGAGACACTGATGCATGTGTTATTATGTGTAGTGTGTGCTGTTGGGACCGTATATTGTGCAGAAGGTTTGCACTTGGGAGGTCTTTGCTCTTTTGGTATATTTCTAGTCAGTACCTTCATGTATGTCGGTTTACGTGTTGTGTGCTTGGTATGTGTGGGAGGTGGAGTTTGGGTGCTGACTACCTGCTAGGTATTTGGTATGTTGTTACATGAGAGAGAGAGAGAGAGAGCAAGAGAGCGCGAGAGAGAGAGAGAGAGCACTGATTTCAAATTCATAGTATAGCTACATTTCCCGCATATTGCATTTGCATGTATTAGGAGTAGTAGGTTGTCTGTATACATGAGGCAATTGCTACATTGCCTCAGGATGCCCATGTCAATCAGTCTGGCTGAGGAAATGGTGAAAAAACTGACCTTCCATTACATGTCAGGTGTATTCTATAATAAGTAGTGGAGGGTGGGCTAAATGAACTAGGTTCTACTGTAGAACTAGTAAAATCAGCTAATCTGTGGCAGGTTTAGGGGAAGAAACCTTTGCCAGCACCTCATAAAGTGTATCTGAGTTGCACTCTGGTTAGCAGTGTGCAAATGCGTTGCACTCCAAGAAGCAGTGAAGCTTAGGATGGCTCACTAGCAGTTATCTAGGGAAAAATTGACTTTTTGTAGCATTTGCATCTATACACGGCAGTGCTAATCCTCATTGCATAGTGAGCAGCTACATGCAATGCTATGTTTAAATATTAGCTAAGTAAAAGAGTTTTCAAACAATCCAGCCAATAGGAAAGCCCAAGACTGAGCCTTGTTCCAACAATTCCTGCCTCAGATGGGTCCTTGAGTACACTCTTCTGTCACAAGAGTGCAGGAGGACCCTCTTAATGTAAGATGGGTGGCTTTAGTGCTCAGGAAATGCCAAATAGTCTAGATATATTTATAAAGTATTATTAATATATTTATAAGTAATTAGAGAGGAAAATTCCAGTTCCGGGATTATAGGGGGGTTGTAAGATAAAGACTCATATAAATATAGTCCTACATAAATACAGTATTCTTTTTGCATAGGCCTAGAAATGCAGCCATATTAAAGCAGGCCTATAAATTCATTTTATGTTTCACATTTTTCTTACAGTTTGAATAAAATCAGTTTCAACAGAAATTAATGTTTCAGTGAAAGATACAGATGAGCTCAATGAAATAGTACTGCTAAGGATGAGATCTGCTAAAAGAATGTGTTGAACATTTTGTCACAAAAGCAGATAAGAGACGGGCATGTGCAATATCTTATTTAGATGGTACAAGGCATGGAAACAAAGGTTAAGGAAGCGTGTAGAACTTGTAAAAAAATTACAAGAGCTTGGTAGTGAGAGAAATACTTTTAAGACTGAAGTCAGTTCAGATACTCAGAAGACTGAATACAGAAGTCATTTCAAATGTCCAGAAGTTCAGATATTCAGAAGTCAGTTCAGAAGCCCAGAAACTACATGAAACAATGCACTTTATCTTACTTCTGCCATTACAGAGGAAAAGTACAACTCATTCTTCAGAGCTACAGAAGTCAGAGTAATCTTTAGCTACCATTTGATTCAGTTTGTCACCTCTGTTATTTGAGACATTTTCAGTAATAGAAGACTTGTTCAGATCTTGTTGGATTACTATATAATAAACTAACTTTATCATAACTGCAATGAGTAATACTTTTATTATGAATGGTACAAGTAGGCTTGGAATCTAAAGGAGAAACTGAGATATTTGGTACTTGTTCAGTACATCTCTGGCTATTGAAGAGAATGACATTTATTTTAGTTTTAACAAAGAAATAAAAAAATATGGCATAATTAGTAATATTAGTTATATTAATTATTATATGAATGTATTTATACTGAATGGTGTGAAGGGGGCAACTAAATTACAGGTGAAATCAGTAGCCTCTTAAGTGAGGCACCTGCTCTCATTTCTCATATAACATTGGCAGGCTTCACCCTTTCCCCACCCAGTTCTTCCCAAAATTATGCATTCACTGCAGAACACCTTTAATGATCAATAACTGCCATTAACTCAATAATTGTTACTTACTCTCATGGTTAAGTTTTCACAGGTTTTTGTAGTAATGCAGTGCTTTAAGTTCAGTATCAACAATGTACTGATAAAGCCTTAATATCTAGTCATTTAAGTTGTTTAGTTTTTCTCTGCATTAGTACTGTATCACTACCAGTAGATACCTTTTTTATTTTTTGTTTCATTTGGTTCTCTTATAGGTCAAATCGTTAAACTAAAAAAGCAGTCAGGCATTTATGAGAGTTCTGAAGTTGTCCAAGAAGACTGTATTGCCTTCAAGCAGCCATACGTTTGGCTCTTCTGAGAGCACTACACTCACTGAAGCCTGTTAATCTGCAAGCTGTTTCTTACTTAACAGCAATTAATTTCTCAATGGCATCACACAAGGAGAAATTTTTTAAAAGTAGATAGTAGCATCTTTTTTTTTATCAGCAACACTCTTTCATATCAGCTTTTGTTTACACTCTTAGATTTTAGAATGAGTACCCTGATGGACATCTCAGTACTGTATGACTGAATTTCTGACATCTATTTAAACATATTTCTTTCTTTCTGTACCAAGTAGGTGCTCCTCTGTTAACCTATAAAGAGAGTGTGTTTTCATATTATTAATCTCATGTTATTACAAACATCTTCCTGTATTATTTCCCAAATCAGTTCATGTATAAAGATTCTTCAACCAGCAATGTAAAGAAATGTAAAGAATTGCTAAAAATGTGTGATGTACCTGTATTTTTAGAATCAGTCATATAAAATAACTAATATTTGTGTTCATTGGAGTTTTTCTCCCCGGGCCTCTGCTGAAAATGGATATATATCCAATTGGACCAGCAAATGTAAAATAAAATAAAATAAAATAAAAATATGACCTGCCCTTGATAATGACTAAGGTCTGGGCTATCACATTGTCTGATATATAGTGCATTCAATCATTCATTCACTTTTTAATTTGGTAAAACACTGTAATTCTCTCTCAGGCTCATGAGAAAACTGCAGCTTATCCCAGCCAACATGGGGTATAATTATAAGGAGTATGTCAGGTTTATTTTATAAAAGTGCTTGTTTTATTTTATTTTTTCCTTTCCTTACAAATTTCTTTAATTAATTGTGTAAGGAAGATGTATGTACATGTGTGTGTGTGTGTGTGTGTGTGTGTGTGTGCATGTGCGCATGTTTGAGTGTGTGTGTGTGTGTGTGTGTATATCTGTGTGTTTAAGGAACATCATTCAGCAAAGTGGCTATAAGTGTGGTTATGCATAAAATACAGTTGTGTACCTACCATAAAAGTAGATGTTCGAGTGTATTCACTGTTGCAGTCATTACACTTGGGTAGAATCTCAAAGTTTAGATTGGGTGGCTGGGTCTAGATTGGATTTGGCGAGGCTGACAAGCCCTGCAGAACTGTGGTGGCAAAGCCTGCTCTGGATTTGGAGTAGAGAGGTAGGTGGTAGTGCTTGGTAAAAGTGTGCACTGAGCTCCAGGTTGCAGCTTCTAAAATGTCTTTGGTTGGTACCCCTCTGAGGAAAGCTGCTGAAGTGCCTGCTGCTCTGGTAGAATGAGGCCTAATGCCCTTAGGCACAGATTTGCCATGTTGTGCAAAGCAGAAGCGGATGCAGTGTCCTATCCATTTGGAGATTGTCTGCTTTGTAATAGGTTTTCCATGTGATCCTGCAGCATATGCTACAAACAGTTGCTCAGTTTTTTCTGAAAGCTTTTGTTTTGTCCAAGTAAAATCGTAGCTGCCTGTGTATATCCAAAGCATGCAGAAGTTTTTCCCCCTTTATTCTGGGGATTAGGGTAGAAAGTAGGCAAATTAATGGTTTGGTTTAAGGCCACATTGGAGACCACTTTTGGCATGAATGTTGGGTTTGTTCTAAGAGAAACCATGTCTTGATGAAAAATGAGGAAATGTTCTACAGCCATCAATACCTATAACTCTGAGACTCTTCTTGCTGAAGTTATTGCTAGGAGCAGAGCAGTTTTCTATGACAGGAATTTAAGATCAGCTGTGCTGGCTGGTTCAAATGGAGGCAGTGTTAGTTTTTTTTAAAGCAAAATTGAGGTCCCAAGTTAGTACTGGTGCTCTTCTAGGGGGTATTATATTCTTTGCCCCTCTGAGGTAGTGTTGTAGTAGAGGATGTGAAAAAATAGGAGGATCCGCACTGTAATGAGCTGAAATGGCAGAGGCATGGACTTTAATAGATGAAAAAGATAGGCCTTTGTCCAACATCTCAGTCAAGTATTGTAAAATCAGAGGTATATTAGGGACCAGTGGGTCTAGTCCTTGTGCCTGGTTCCAAGCACAGAATCTCTTCCATTTTTCTGCATAAGATTTCCTAGTGCTGGGCCTCCTGGCATCCAAAATTACATCCATAACAGCTTTAGAGAGAGGTGGAGTCTGAGTGGCTACATTATTCACCATGCTGACAGGTGTAAGGTTCTGAGTTGACTGTGCAGAATCTGATAGTTTTGCTGTGTCAGAAGATGAGGTATTTGAGGTAGAGGCCAAGGTGGGCCTTGGGACAGAGTTTTTAGGATTGGATACCAGTGCTGGCGTGGCCAGTCTGGTGCAATCAGGATAATTTTTGGCCTTTCTTGTCTGACTTTTAGAAGTACCTTGGTGAGAAGAGGCATCGGAGGGAAGGCATAGACTGTCAGGTTTTTCCAGCTGAATGATAGAGCATCCACTTTCCATGCTTGAGAGTGATAAGTTCTTGTGCAAAATGTCTGTATTTGGCAATTGTGAGGGGAGGCAAAAAGATCTATGTCTGGGCGTCCCCACTCCCTTGTTATCATGTTGAATACTTGTGGATTTAGCTTCCATTCATGAGGATCCATGAGATTTCTGCTTAGTTTGTCTGCCAGTGTATTTTTTATTCCTGGCAGGAATTGTGCTTGCAGATGTAACTGGTAGGTCAGTGCTGTGTTCCACAAAGTCATGGCTTGTCTGCATAGGGGGTAGGAATGCGTGCCCCCTTGCTTGTTTATGTACCACATAACTGTGGTATTGCCCATCTTTATTAATAGTTGTCCTGGATGTATTAGGTCCTTGAAGGCTGTCAGGGCATTTTGTACAGCTAGCATCTCTTTTTGATTGATGTGAAGATGCATTTGTTCCTTGGGCCATGTGCCCTGAATACATTTTCCTGCCATATGTGCTCCCCAGGCATAATCCGATGCATCTGTTGTTATTGTTTGCCTGGCTGTAGGTAAGGTGAAAGGCTGTCCCTTGTTGTGGTGACAGGCCTGGGACCACCATTGAAACTCCTGTTGTAGGCAGGGGATCAAGGTTATGATTGTCTCTAGGCTGTGACAATGCTGAGTCCAAACACTTTTTAGATACCATTGTAGTTTCCTCATATGCAGCTTTGCATATGGAATTAGTAGAATGCAGGATGCCATGAAACCCAGGGCCTGTAGAATTTTTCTTGCAGGGAGCTAGGTCTTTTTTGCCATCATTTGAAAGTAATGAGTCCGTTGCCTTTGTTTGTCTGGTGTGAGATAAGCCATCTGGGCAGTTGTATTTAAGCTTGCACCCAGGAATATTATCTCTTGAGAGGGCACTAGTTTTGATTTCTTTTCATTTACTGTGTACCCTAGGCAAAGTAGTAACTTTTTTACAAATGCCAGGTGCTTTAAAAGAATATCCTTGCTCTCTGCTTGAATAAAGCAGTCATCCAAGTAGGGATATATTTGAATTCCTTTTTGTCTGCAAAATGCAATTACTGGAGCCAGGCATTTTGTGAAGACCCTGGGCGCAGTAGATAAGCCAAAGGGCAGTGCAGAGAATTGGTAATGGATTGAGCCTGCTATAAATCTGAGGTATCTTCTGCACGATTGTCTGATTGGGACGTGCAGGTATGCCTCCTTGAGATCCAAAGTAACTAGCCAAGCTTCCTTGCCCAGCATGGGCAGAAGTTGTTGTAGTGTCAACATTTTCAATTTTGGAACATCCAGGAAGGTATTTAAGATTTACAGGTCCGGTACTGGTCTCCAGGCTTTGTCTTTTCAGGGTACTAAGAAAAGTCTTGAGTAAAATCCTTGTCCCTATTCTTCTTGTGGAACTTTTTGAATTGCTCCCATATCCATAAGAGCAGCAATCTGTTTTTGTGCCTCTGCCCATTGGTTTTGGTGGCAGGTTTGGCATACCTTTTAGCTTTGGAAGCATGTGGAAGTGGAACTTGTACCCCTGAGAAACTATATTCAGCACCCATTGGTCTTGGGTGATCATGTGCCAATTGTTTGAGAAAAGTGCTAGCTTTCCCCATAGGGGTGCTGTCAACTGGTAAGAGCTTGGCATTTGCAGAGGGAAGTCATTGTGTCTGTTTACTATAAGGTTGTGATTTGTCTTCCCCTCCTTTGGGGGCTGAAGCACCCCATTGTTTAGGTCTGTAGGAGCCTTGGGGCTGAGATCTGCCTCTTGGGCATCTGTATCTGCCTCTTTGTGGCCTGTCTGACACTGGAAAGGACCAATTTTTTGAAGGCCAGTTTCTGCTAAATCTAGGTGGTTGAACTTGTAAGAAATCTTTCACAGTTTGCATTGACTTTGCTTTCTCCTCCATTTTCTTTAACACCTCTTCTGCCTTAACACCAAATAAAGTATCATGCTGTAGTGGAGCATCCAACAATTTTACCTTAACATGATCAGGTAAACTTTGTTCTTTCAACCAAGCAAGTCTTCGAATAACTGAACCTGTAACTGCGGCTCTACAAGAAGCCTCTAATAAAGCAAAACCACATTGCAGAGTATGCTTTCCCACTTGTTCAACTGCATGCAATTAATTCCTGCATTTCTTTACTGTCAGGACTTTCTGTATTTGTAACCATTTTCTGCTTTAACAATGACATTAGATACTGTTGATATTTAAGCATGTAAAACTGACAGTTTAAAGCTCTTACAGCTAAAGTAGCAGAAGTGTAAACTTTTTCCCCCCATCTGTCCAGGGCTCTGGAATCCCTATCTGAGGGGAGAGAATTTTTGGTAGTGGAAGCTTTAACCCCTTTAGGACCCTGAGAAATTGTTTCTGGGTCTGCAATGGGGTTTTTGTAAAGAAATTTATGAGAATCAGGGACCCTGTAGTACCTGTCTGGCTTTACAGGTGCAGGGGGTAAAGAATCTGGAGACAGACTGGATTCAGAAAAAACATCATCTACAATATCAAGCACAGGAGGGATAGCCAGGGGCCTGTGCTGAGGCAATAAAAGGAAATCTCTGAGCCTTTTCTTGGATTCTGAGTAATCCTGGCTCTCCCGGTGGAAATGCTCCCTCATGGTATGCGGGGTTTCCCCAAAGGAATAATCCTCAGGTGGTGAGGCTGAAGGAATGGACTCTTTAGCATCAGAGTCCTCATAAGGAGGGAGAGAATAGCCCTGATCAGAAGAAGAAACAGAGGAAATGAAAACCTGATCAGAGGAATCATAATCAGTGTCTTGCCTAGGCCTTTTGTCAGGAGGGGGATGGGAGCCCTTGATTAAAGTAATAAGGTCTTCGGCCATTTTAAGCATCTGTTTCTTTGGCATGGATGACTGTTCTGGAGAATGCTGCACTTGTTTCCTTGTGTTTGACTTTGCCTTTGCTGCTGTAGTAGCCTTAATTGTAAGCTGTGAAGGTCTGAGGACACCCTCAGAAGCCGGTGCCTGCTCATTGGCTCCAGACCCATCTGAGGGCAAAGTTTCCGTAGGCCCAATACCTTGAGTTTCCACAGGCCTCAGGGCCTCCACGTGGCTGTCGGTTATGGCCTCTAGCTCTGAGGTAGCGAGTGTCAGGGGCTGCGAAAGCACTTCACTGAGAACCGGCGACTGGCCTAGAAGAGGCTTCATCGTCGGTTTTGGACCTCGGATGCCTGTCTCTTTCTCTGTCTTTGCGTTTTTTATACATTCCGGTCGTCGGTTGATCCGATGGCATTATATAGCTAAATCGTCATCCAAAGTAAATTCAAACCAACATTTAATAGTACGTTTATTGAATCGAGCACAAAACCGACAACTAGTAACATCGTAATCAGGGCCTAGGCAAGGAATGCAGTAAGAGTGAAAGTCCTTATGAGGTGTTTGCTTCCCACAAGAAATACAATTTTTAACTTTTACTGACATCGGTCTGGAGCAAGAAAAAGTTTCCCCAACAGAGTACTTAGCTTTATTGAAGACTTCGGTTCTGAAATTCAATTTTGAAAATCTCAGGAGTCGGCCAACCAGCACTTGCAAACTGCTTTTGCTTCAGGCACCACGCAGCAAGAAAGACTAATGAAAATGGCATCGGTTGCAACTTTTATACCCCTGGCGCACTGACATCAGGGAAGAGGTGACAGCAACTGACGCTGGACCAAGACTTTGGCACTTGGGCCGACTGTGGGTCACCTGCCAGCAGGATAACCCAAGTGTAATGACTGCAACAGTGAAACACGATGAACATCATGTACAGTATTATAGATTTAAATATTTGAGAGTAAGCTAGCAGCTAACTGGGTATACAAGTCATGTGGGCTGTGCCTCCATACCTTACCACTGAAGTAAAGTACATTTGCAGTTAACAGCTATCATGTGTATCAGTTTCTTGCCATATCCATACTGTCAGTTTGTTAAAGGAATATTAGATGGTTACAGAATAGAAATGGAATTATTAATGGCAAAAGGAATAAAGCAGATCATTTTCACAAAGAAATTAATAATGCATGGCAGTCATCTGTACCCTAGACTTGCTCTGACAACAATCATGGCCAACAAGGAGATTGAAGCACCCACAGAAGCACTGTACTGCTGATGTTGCTGCTGCTGTTGTTGTTGAGGGAGTGTTTTACTTCTGCACTGGACCACTAACACCATGGGGGTGTGGTGTGCAAATGGCATCAGCAGTGGACCTCCCTTCACTGATGCCAGCAGAATGCCCCACCCACCCTCAAGCAGAACTGCACTGTTGTTGCTCTGATATCCACCAGAGAAATCAGACTTAGTGTACACTACTCTACCCCCCCCCCATTTGGCATACCCATCGTCCCTTCATTTCCCATCATGCACCATAACTCTATTCCCATTTGAGTTGCCTGTATGTTAACAGAACAGGCATTATATTGTTCAGAATTGCAGGCAGTTCAGCTTAAGTGGTGCATTCACTATTACAAATACTAGAAGTCAAAATGTATCATATAAGTAATGAAACTGTTAATCAGGAAAACTGACTCAAACCTAAGGTTAGGGAGCGGGTAAAGTGAGTGTGTGGTAGTTAGGGACTTTAGGGTTAGGGAGTAGGTAAGGTGAGTGTGCGGTAGTTAGGGACTTTAGGGTTAGGGTTGGGTTAAGGTGAATGGATAGGTAGTAGTGTACAGTTAGAATTATGGTTTTGTTAAGGGTATGTGTGTGGTTTATTTATTTTGGTGTGCTTGTGTTGTGTGTTTGTGTTTCGGAACAGCAAATTTTTTCCCTGGGAAAAAATTTGCTGTTCTGTACGTTCAATATTTTGTGGTTTAGATATTTTAGGTATGATGAAATAGCGTTTGCTATTTAAATCGTACGATAGGGTAATATAAATGCTTGTAATAAACCTTAGCTAAAGTTCTATGTGTGTATTGTTGCACATCAGTGCCAAATCCTGGTTCAGTTTGTAGTGAGAAGGTAGTGTGGGAACCATAGATTCAGGTTACCAGATGTGATGTCATTCTACAGCCAGCACTGAAATTGTATTTGAATACTAGTGAGAGATATGATGAATGCACCCTGTTTTTGGTCCTGACAAGACACTCATCCACTTTCATCTTGCCTTGCTTTGTTAAGTAACTAGGGAACAGTAATTCTTTAGTCACTTAGGAAAATATAGTGAGATTAGCTAATTGTTTTTTTTTCTGCATCTGTCTAAGTCTTTACATCTGTATTGCTTTTTATATTTCCTGTGATTGAATATCTGCTGTTTATTGTAAATATATATCCAGTATTTCCATGTGTTTTTATTATTTATTATTAAATATATCTAAACCTTTCATTGTGACTGGCCTTTTAGAAAATATTTAACCTTTGAGAGTACTTGCACTTATTTAGTGGCAGTGTGGCTCCAAATTCCTGAAAGTCTTCCTGCTTGGTTAAACACTACCATATGTATAAGTATTAAGTATTAATTTTACTAAATGTAATTGGTTACCCTTGTAAGAGCATTAAAGTACCTCAATTTGGGTGTTCTAGTGGCAGTAGATCTTACTTATAGTTTAGGTGGAGATGGCAGAGAATGTAAGCTGTGTCAGTCTTTCCCAGGTGTGTGTGTGTGTGTGTGTGTGTGTGTGTGTGTGTGTGTGTGTGTGTGTGTGTGTGTGTGTGTGTGTGTGTGAAAATCAAATCTCAAAAAGAGTGTGTGTGTGTGTGGCAGCTACTTTGAACAGTGATGCTGAGAGCACTGTTTTCACAGAGACAGTGGCGGAGGACTTGGCTTGGAACACCCAGTTAAGGACTCGCTCTATAGCAGTCAGTGGGGAGTCTTTTTTGGGGCCTGGAGAGAAAGCCCAGCTGCAGGACTGGAGTGTGCATTCCCTATGTGCTCTGAAAGGAAATTGTACCTGGTGCAGAGAGCTGCATTTAAAAATACTGTGTGTCTATTTTTCTCACAGTGAACATTCTCAACCAGTGTCAGTGGTGAGGATTGAGGCTCCTCGATCACTGGCCCCTTGTGGAGGAGCCGTAGCTAATTTGGTTATGGCCTTTTGGGAGAGGAAGTATGTACTTAGTAATGTTGAGTGGAGTAACAAGATTTCTTATTACACCCGCTTCCTGGACGATATTTTTTTACTGTTTAAAGGGAATTCCAGTGAAGCAGATAACTTTGTAGACTTCATAAATAGTACAACTCCCTTCCTGAAGTTTACTTATAACTTTAACACGGAAGTTATTAACTATCTGGATGTTAAACTGTCAAAAAACAGCCATAACAATCTACTTAACTCTGTTATTTATAGGAAAGACACTTACATCAATTCATTTCTTCATTTCTCTAGCTCACACCCATTGAGACAAAAAAGAGCTATTGTCAAAGGACAGCTTGTAAGAGCTGTCCGTATGTGCAGTGAGTTAGATGACTTTCTCAGTGAATGTGAGTATTTGAAAGATTTATTCTCAAATAGAGGCTATCCAAATGCCTTGATAGATGACTTGATAGGTGAGGTTAGCCACAAAAGATCTAGAGGGTTTTTCAAACCTTTACTGTCGCCCATTCAAACCTTTTTGGAGGATTTGCCACATATCGAAAATGTAGAAACCAGCCTGAATAGCACAGTAGCTGAGCCTACTAATGTGGTGCCGTGCAGTTTTATCACAACATTTAATGTTGACTCTGGACAGATATGTGATATCCTTTACAAGAATTGGGCTGTTATTACTAACAACAGTTCCTTACTTGAAAAACTTGGGGACAAACCACATATCGTATTCAGGCGTGGGCAAAATATTAAAGACCTGTTACAAGCTTGCATGGTAGATACTTTGACATCTAGAATCAAGGGGTCCTTTGCATGTGGTTTTTGTAAATATTGTATTTACATCAAAACAGGTGGATTTTGCTCTGTAGATAATAACAACAAAAAATATTCCATCACTCATAGAATTGATTGTAACACTAAGTCTATCATTTATATAGCGTACTGTGCATGCTGCCCTGCCTTCTATATCGGTAAGACCGATAGAAGGTTTAAGGACAGAATATATCAGCACATTTACGCTATTAGAACTGGAAACAATGAGAACGCTTTGGCCAAACATATTGGTTTATTTCCTGGCCATTCGTTCCGATTCATGGGTGTTGACCACCTACCTGAATCTTATAGAGGTGGACCACTATCTTTGAACCTGGAGGTACGTGAGCTTTTATGGCAACTTAAAATGAATGCTTTTAGTACCCCAGGTTTAAACGAAAGTTGTAATATCACACCCTTTTTGAAACTTAAATCGCATATGAGGTGACACCCCTGTGTTCACCTTTACCTTGTCTGTTTGATTATTGTTCCAATATTATTTGGTTTTGCTTGCTGTATTTTTCATATAATATTAGCTGAACGCACTTTATACGCTTATAGAATGTTTATTGTCAAAGATATAAAAACTCTTTGAATCTGTTTTTTTTCTAGGCATTATATTAGTGATTAGTATTTAATTACTAATATATTTCACCTACTTTTAGGTTATTGCTTAGATGTTCATTTTCCTGTATAGAGATATTTTATAGCTTTTTAACAATATATACTGTTAGCTTTATGTGGGAATTGTACTTATTCCATTAGTGTCTTCTGGGTGCTCACGTACAAATGTCCACTGTTGTTCAATCAATGGTGAATGCGTTAATATACATATTTTGTATTAACTTATTTTAAGTTTTTTATTTTGTAATGTTTGAGTTTTACTTGATGTAAATGATGCCATTTGTAAACACAGGCAATCAGTGTAGTACGTTTCACGTACTTGGTTTTGTTATTTAAAGCGCTGTCTCGCGCTATTTTATATATCTCTGAAGAAGCTTCCTGATACAGGACGCGAAAACGCTGTACTTTGTGGTTTGAATAAATTCGAGCGTTTAGCTTACAAGTGGCTGGTTCCTTCGTTTGTTGAGGATTTTTTGTGGTTACTTATAGTTTAGGTGGAGATGGCAGAGAATGTAAGCTGTGTCAGTCTTTCCCAGGTGTGTGTGTGTGTGTGTGTGTGTGTGTGTGTGTGTGTGTGTGTGTGTGTGAAAATCAAATCTCAAAAAGAGTGTGTGTGTGTGTGGCAGCTACTTTGAACAGTGATGCTGAGAGCACTGTTTTCACAGAGACAGTGGCGGAGGACTTGGCTTGGAACACCCAGTTAAGGACTCGCTCTATAGCAGTCAGTGGGGAGTCTTTTTTGGGGCCTGGAGAGAAAGCCCAGCTGCAGGACTGGAGTGTGCATTCCCTATGTGCTCTGAAAGGAAATTGTACCTGGTGCAGAGAGCTGCATTTAAAAATACTGTGTGTCTATTTTTCTCACAGTGAACATTCTCAACCAGTGTCAGTGGTGAGGATTGAGGCTCCTCGATCACTGGCCCAGAGGAGGAATGTCACATAAGGCACCATAATTTTATTTTTATTTATTTATTTATTTTACATTTGTTAACCGGGAGAGTCCGACTGGATACATGTCCATTTTCAGCGGAGGCCGGGGGAGAAAAGCTCCAGGTACATAACAGACATATGAACATTGTTAATGCAAAAAAAGGAAGATAGTTGAGTTCTAAATACAATGTAAAGATACATCACATCTTGGGAAAAAAATAACAGCAGCATATAAAAAAAAAAAAAAAAAAAAAACATAGGTTAGTTAAAGGTGAGGCGCCTTGTTAAAAAGCGGTTAAGGATAGTGAGGTAAGAGAAGGGTTAATGATAGTGGTTAATCAGGTTTGGAACAGGGACATTGCCAGAGAGTATTGAGATGGGGTTTAAGCTTTTTTTGAATTGTAGGAGTAAAGGTTCTGAGGTGAGCATGGTCGGTAGGGAGTTCCACATTTTACCTACAAAGTTTGAGAATAGAGAATCCCCAGCAGAATTATTGGCTTTGGTGGTTTGAGCTAAGATCTTATTGGAGGAGCGTAAAGATTGCAGGTTAATATAGGGGTGAATGATGTTTTTCAGAGCTGGTGTTTTCTCTGGGTGATACAGTATCTGGTGAGCCGTTTTGAGTTGGTTGAAATGGAGTTGGCTGGAAAACTCTAACCACCCTAGTTGCTTCAAGTTAGTGCAGTGGTGCATTCTAAAGGTGGAATTTGTGGCAAATCTAGCTATGTGATTGTAACAAGAAGCAAGTTTGTTAAGGGTTGTCTTGTTTAGGTTTGTAAAAAGGGGGGAGGCATAGAAAAGAGTTGATAGTAGGTGTGTGCTGGCAATTGTAATTTTAGCGTGAGGAGTGAGAAAGTGTTTTACTTTATAGAGAGAGCCAAGCTTTTTATTGACGGTTTTGATGGTTAGATTGAAATGGGTGTCAAATTTAAGGGAGTTATCAATGGTAACACCTAATAGCTTTGTGTGAGCTTCTGGTGATATAGTGATTCCATTGGAGGATGTAATAGAGAAGGTGGGGGGAAGAGTCTTGTTAGTAGGTGAGAAAGTAAGTAGTTTTGTTTTGTTGGGGTTGAGAACTAGTTGATGACTTGAGAACCATTTTTCTATAAGGTTGAAGGTGTCTTGGGTTGAAGCAGTGAGGTCTGCCAGGTTGGAGGCACTGCTGATGATAGTTGAATCATCTGCATATTGAATGCATGTGGCATGGGGGGTGATTGTGGGCAGGTCATTAACAAAGATGGTGAAGAGAAGAGGGCCAAGAATAGATCCTTGGGGAACTCCAAGTGTAACAGGTAGGCATGTGGATAATTTGTCCTGCCATAGGACAGCCTGTTGCCTATTGGACAGGTAGGATTGGAACCATTTCAGCGTGGAATTGCTGAGTGATAGTTTTTTTAATGTATGGAGGAGTTGAATGTGGTTCACCATATCAAAGGCCTTGGAGAGGTCTAAGAAAAGAGCAGATGATAATTTATTATTGTTTCTGAAGTTATTGATGGTATTAGAAAAGGATAGTAGGGCTGATGTGGTACTGTGATTTGGCCTGAAGCCATGTTGGGAGTTGGCTAGAATTTTATTTTTGGTGAGGTGTTCCATCAGTTGTTTGTGTACACACTTTTCCATAATTTTGGCCAGGGGTGAGAGTATAGCTGTAGGTCTGTAGTTGGTTAGCTCTAGTGAGCTACCACCTTTATGGAGAGGAATAATGTGGGACATTTTCCATATGGAGGGGATGAAGGCTTCTGACAAGGTACGGTTTATGATTATGGAGACGGGATAGGAAATGGCCTCAGCTGCTTTTTGCAGAAACTCAGCTGGGAGAAGGTCAGCTGCTAGCTTAGTGGGTTTTAGTATTTTAAGAAGAGATGTTATAGAGGATATGGGTACTGGATCGAAGGTAAATAGATGATCTGATGTAGTTGTAGTATTCTGCTGGCATGGGTAGTGGAGTGGGCTGGTTGTTTGTTTGAATTGTGTGGCCAGGGATTATATAGTTTCTGTGAAGAAACTATTGAATGTGTTAGCAATGTTTACAGGGCACTGTTGTTTGCAAGTTGTTGGAGTGGGGGTGGTTGCCTGGCCTGGGTGCAGGAGCTTGTTTACGCCTGCCCAGAATTTTTGTGGATTATTAAGGTGTTTGTGTTAGAGGTGGAGGAAGAAGTTTTTTTTTATCATTTAAGATCATTCTTTTAGTTTCACTTCTAAGTTGCCGGAAGGTTTGGTGGGAGTGTGGGTCTTTAGAAGTTCGCCATGTGACCCACATCTTGTTTCTAGATAGGATTTTGGATTTTGTTTCCTTAGAGAGCCATGGTGCGGTTTTGGTTTTAGTTCTAATGGACCGTATTGGAGCATGGGAATCTAGAATCTTGAGGATGGTGGTGTTGAAGTAGATAACTGCCTCTTCAAGAGGAAGAGTCTTGAGTATTGTCCAGTTGTGGGCTTTAAGTTCAGTTTGAAAAATGGAGGCATTGAATTTATTATTGTTCCTGATTTTTTTTATGGTTGTAAGAAGGGGGTGATTTTCTTGAATTTGATAACATAGGTGAGTAAGTGATCACTCATGTCCTCTGGGTGAGTACCTGCTGAGTACTGGTCAGGATCTTTATTAGTAAGGATCCAGTCCAGGATGCTGTCTTTGTTTTGGGGTTTACCTAGTCTGGTAGGAGTGGATATGAGCTGAGAAAAGCCATGTAGATTTATACTGCTAGATGGGGAGCTAGATGAGAAGGAATTCCAATCGATGTTGAAGTCACCTAACACTATGGATTCCTGGGGGTGAGTTTGAGTTAACCAGTGGAGAAAGTCCTCTAAGGTTTTGTTATTATTATTGCCTGGGGGGATGTAAATACATGCTATATTTATGCTTTTATGTTTGTTTGGTTGAAGTTTTACAAGTAGAATTTCGGCATTGTTTGTTAGGAGGGGTTGTGGAGAGGCAAGGGAGATTTGTAATGTATTTTTGTAGAGTATGGCTACACCGCCACCTTTACGAGTTATTCGGTCTGCTCTTAGTATATCATACCCTGGTGGGATTATCTGTGTGTCTTTCGTACTTGGTTTAAGCCAGGTTTCTGTGAGACATAGTAGGTCTGGGGAACAAGTAGCTAAAAGGGCATGTAGGTTGTGAATCTTATTGTTTACACTTCTGATGTTTAGATGACAGGTCAGAAGAGAGTTAAAGGGTCTAGAGTTTAGATTGAAAAGTGGAGGGGAGGATAGGGTGGAATTAGAATTGAGTGGAGGGGAAGGGTCAGGGTTGGGGTGGATATCACCATCTGTGGCTAGTCTGTGATTCAGAGTGGTAATGAATTTGAGGGCTTTGAGTAGAAGTTTGTAGTAATGTTTATCATTTGGCCTAATATTGGTAGGTTTGATAATTACATAGCGTTCGAGTTCTAACAAGGAGGGTGAGTAGGGAGTTGAGTCATGGCCTCTGTTGTTAATTATGGGGGAGGGGTTGGTTTGGTAGCCTGGGTGCTGGAAGCCTGTGTAAGACCAGGTTTCATATAGGGTAGCTAGGTAAGGGACAAGTAGGAGGGGAAAAAGAGTTAGTATGATAAGCTTCCTGGGTGGTGTCATATTCCGTTTGATCTTAGAGGGCGGTAGTGAGGTATAGGAAGTTAGTGGACAGTAGGGGGAGTGGTTTGAGGTTATAAAAGTACGAGTACTGGGGGCGGGTGGAAATAGGGGGCAGGGTGGGGAGCGGAGCGAGCACGAGCGAAGCGAGTGCTTGCGGAGCGGGGTTTACACTAAGCCACTAGAGCCCAGGTTTCAAGATGTAACTCCTGAATAATTAACTTGCAGGTGAGTAATTTCGTCTAATACATTTAACAGTCTATTAGGAACAATGAATAACAGCTTAATACATACCTCAGGAGGTAGAGGCCAGTAACAAGGTCCTACAGCACTAGGGATTTGAAATTAAAGGCACCAGACAAGGGTTATTTCAAACCTTTGTAACAGGGATAGAATGGGGGTGGGGGTTTACACTAAGCCACTAGAGCCCAGGTTTCAAGATGTAACTCCTGAATAATTAACTTGCAGGTGAGTAATTTCGTCTAAACAAACATCAGGTTAAATTCCTATGCTTTGGGAGCTTGTTTTTAAAATTTTATAGCTGTTTGCCTTAGTTTTAGAGTGTGTTCTGTAGTTTAAGTGGAGTATATGCAAACAAGCTTGGATTTTTTGTTTGGGTAAGCCTAGGGAGATTTGTGCTAGTGCTGAGGACACTTAAATAATACTTTACTTTAAAGTCTATACTAAAATGACCAGATAATGACCTGTTTTGTTTTTACAGGTTGTGGGCAATAGTAGACTAGTCGCTCGAAAAGGGCGAAGTTCTTTTCTGCCTCACGCTGTGCAGGGGAAGACCTGGGAGGGATAGAGAGAGAGCTTGATTTCAGAGGCAGTCAGAAGCAGTTTTTTTAAATATCACCAGATGAAAACTAGTAGTATCTGCACAACAAAGACTACAACCCACTATAAGAGAAATAATTGAGCAGGAGCTGAAATGTTTGGAAAGCTTTGACAGTACTGTGAAGCATCCAAAACCAATTGAACAGTTTTAAAGAATGGTCTTGACAGAGAAATAAAACAAACTGAAAATCTGTGTAGACTCGTAAGGTTTGAATAAAGTGATCAAAAGATGACATTATCCTATGCTTATAGCTGAGGCTGTGTCTACTATGCTTAATGGAAAATATTCACTTTAGCCATAGATGATAACTAGGTTCTGGCAGAACACATTAGATGATGAACGTTCAACATTTTGTACATTTAAGATGTCACTTAGGAGATGTAGATTTCCCCACTTCTGTGTTATTTAGCAATTTAGATGGGTAAAATTCATCATGACCTCGACTTTAACACACTGAGTCTGCATGTATTCTTTAAGTACTTCTAAATTCATAGTGATTAAATTGGTAATACTTTTGATCCTTCTTAGCCATAGCTACCCTCTTCTTCTTCTTTTGTCTTCAATCTTTCCCAACATCAGTGTCTTCTCCATTTAATTCTGTGTTTGCATTTTGCATCCAAAAATTTTTGAGTTCTGTTTTTACTACCAGACCTTTCAGTGTACAGTTTGGACTCATTTCCTGAAGTACTTGGTCTGACTTTTTCCAATCCATGGAAATCTCAAAAGTTTTTTTTTTTGTAAATCCCTGGTGCCAGAAAGATTTCAAAGAAGTATAGGACTGACAGCAGGAAGTGTAAATGGTGTAAACAAGTATTGCTTTATGGAATGGAGGTTAAACTAGACAGGAGAACTGCACAAGACCTAGAAAAAGTCAAGGCTCTATAATCTAAATTTGAACAGAAACAAGTATAAATTTGTGAAGCCAGTTGGAAGGACAGATGCTGCATTCTAACCTCAGAAGACCTAAAGTCAGACGCGAAGAAAGTGAAAGCAACTGTATAAGAGCCTAGGTTGGAGGGTAAGTAAATTCTTTGAGATTTTTGAAAATGTTATAATATATGTCAGAGAAAGTTTGAAGGCAATTTGTAGAGCATGACACAGAATGGAAATGTCCACTGGAATAAAACAGGGGTTTTGGCATAAAAACTGTGACTGAGGTAATAACTTGGATGTATAGGCATTACTAAACCAGCTGTACTACAGGTAGAGGCATGTCAGTTTTGAACCATAATAATAATTTTTGAATTTACAGTTGGATTCATCCTCCCAGGTCTTCCACTGGTGGCACACCAACCAGATGACCAGCTGCATGACACATCCCCTTTCTCTTGCTCCAGCAATTCTGGTCCCATTTCTGCGTCCTCCCCTCAAACCTCCTTCAACACATTGCTACAGTTTACACTCTGCCTGCATGGAGTGCTATGGTACTCATGCTTTAGTTAAAAAAAAAAAAAAAAAAAACTTCTTTTAAACTATAACAAACTGCTTGCTACAAATACAGCAAACAGTTGCTACAGTTTATACTCTGCCTGCACCAAGCACTATGGCACTCATGGTTTAGTTTAAACAAACTAAAACAAAACATTTCTTCTTTTAAATTGTAGCAAACTGCCAAACGTAGCAAACAATTGCTATAGTTTATACCCTGCCAGCAAAAAACGCTTCACACTTAGGTTTTAGTTAAAAATGTTTTTTTTTTACTTTTCTTGTTACAGTTTAGATTGCACAGAGTGCTATAGCACCTTATCTCTCAATCTCTTAGTGCAATAAATCTGTACAAAGCCTAACAAAATGGGGGGGGGGGGCAAAGATAGAGTGCCTTTAAATATTGATCTTATAAACTTAGAAAGTTGCTAGAGTAAAAGGGTCTGAAACTCAAATGTATATCATTATTTGGTGACTTCAATCCTCAGATTATTCTAGTGAGTTTTCAGAAAACCACAAATTTTATGAGGGACAGACCAAAAATATGAGGCAAAAATCTGGACATTCTTTGAAAATCTGGACAATTGAGAGATATTTACAGCACTCAGGTTTGAACATGAATGCAATACCAACTTTTAAAAGTTGTGTTTCTGCAAATAGTTGCTTTTACTCCCACATTTCTGCCCCTTCTTTGCTTTCACTTACCTTAAATCTCCAAGGTTTCCACTTCTTATACTGATTGTTTTTCTTTGCACTCTTCTCTGAAGGGGGTCTGCCCTGTCCATTCGCCCTCGCTACTCTTGGGATCACTTTGCTCCCCTACCGTACTCCCATTCCCACTAACCCTTGCATCGCCTAGACTTATATAAACACTAACCACTCCCCTAACTTCCCCAAATCAATAATCATCCTCCCTCAGCCAGTCACACATCAATTAACCAATGCACTATTTATAACACTCATTCCTCCCTTCTTACAACTTAATTGCAACTGTCCTTAATCACTCTACTCCTACCACACTACACTACACTATTACCCATCTTTTCCTACATCCTCTTTATCATGCCATTCAGCTAACCTAATATTAAAAGAAAAGAATACACACTGTGATGCCAGTGCACTGACCCAACAATCAAGGAGCCTCAATTCTCACCACTAACACCAGTGAGGGCCGTCCACAGGCAGAGTGGTAAGTTGGATGCTCTCAAGACAAATGCTCTAATGCTCTCATTCTTTATGTCCTTAAATTGATAACAC